>NW_020229780.1:0-18275 GCF_003227725.1 Camponotus floridanus | reverse complement strand
TCTAAATATTAGAATTATATATAATATTAATAATCTTAATATATTATTAAATATCTTTGTTTTCTGCAGATACAATTGTAAAGTCTTTGAAACCTGATTTGGAAAACAAAATGATAACTTGTATGACTAGTAATTTAGCACGTAAGACTTAAGAAATCAATTTCAAGTTATAGTAAACTGAGGAAGGAAATGGATTGGCTGGATTTGCGTTATCAGCCAAAGCATCCCTAAAGACGATTAAAAATAGGGCACACGAAAAATCTAATGATGAAAAAAGGATAAATATTGTAGACAGCATAAGTATCAACCAATTATTCCACCGCTCTGTTTCATTAGAGTTGCAATTTTCTTTTATATCATAAATATTATAAATAAGATAAAGATTTCTGTACGTTTCAAATAAATTTATATATTTTATGTAATACTGCGCACACATATTAAAAGGTGATAATATCGCAGTTATAATAAGATACAATCCTGGCAATGTAGTGATTTTTGGATCCTACTTAAAATAATTTAATTTGATTTATTTTTGAGAAATGCGCACAATACTTGAGAACAAATTATTTTTGTGCCATGTATTACCTGTGTAAAATTCCACACACAGTATCATATTGTCTGCGATATATGAAAAGCTTCATCGATGAAATATGATTGAGATATAAGAAAAGTAATATAGTACTTGTAATGATAACGTTAATGTGGAATACATAAATATTTTATATTTTAATTTCATATAATCAAGATGAGATAAGACACTCATGATTACTTTAAAAATGTGTCCACAAATATCATGTAACTTCAATAGCTGCACATTCGTCAAATTAATCCTATTACGTTAAATGAATCACAGCAGCTTGTTTTAATTTAATCTAACCTAACCAATTATATTATATGCTTCTCATTAAAATGTGTAAAACTGTACGTCGCACATTTAATACGATTAATATACTACGTAATAAAATGTAATACACTAATGAAATAATTAAATATTATTTTTGAAAGCATGATAAAATCCAGGCAGCATACGCTTGTGTTTACATTCGACATCCAAAGCACTGAGAGGTTAGGTTAGGTTAGGTTAGATCAAAAAATTTATCGTTTAACAGTTGGCAGCCCTACGAGATAGGCTGTGCAGCACTGCGCGTATATAAAATAAATTTGAAATCGCTTCTAGCATAACCATCTTCACGCGATCGACTTTATTTGAATTGCACCGAATCGAATTATGATGCCGATTTGTCCGAATGTAATTCGGGACATCGCGATGCTGTATAAGCGTCGAATGAGCACGAATTGTGCACGCAAATATGATAAATCAAATCTACTCACCGTTCATCGGCTGTTCCACAGGCCGCTCCACTCGCTCGCCTCGGGACGTCCCATTCCGATCTTGATGCACACAAACTCACACGATATCATCAACGCGAACGCGCGACACTTTATTCGGCACTCCCGATATTCGCTCGCATCCGATAATCATCATCAAGGGCGCGAATAACGCGACGCAACTTCGCTCCATCTTCGCGATGACGCCATCACTGAATATCGTCAAAAATCGCTGTCGCGCGTTTCCATCGACACACTATAAAAGTCGCGCGATCATCCTTCGACACTCTCGACGCTCGTTCACTCGCGATATTCATTTAAAAACGGTTAAAAGATGCGAAAAATGCGGACGTACGACGATCCGTGTAACTGCGTATGACTCCGATTCACGCGCCAACATGGCGGCCGTATGACGCGTTTGACGTAGCAGTGACGTAGCAGTCACGCGCCAACATGGCGGCCGAACCATGCGCATTCGTTTCTGCGCATGGCCATTCCTGCGCGCAACTTTGATTTCTGAATATTGTCTACGGCTTTAATTAATAGCACATAATGATAAATATATAAAGATGGAATCAATTAATCATATTGGTCATATATGTAGACTTGCCCGAAGAAATAGAAAAAAAATTGAGAGATATTTTTAATTTCTTTTTCTTTTAGTAAAGGATGGAAATGTCTATTCATAGGCTTGTTCTTTTTTTCCTCTTTCGCGCAATTTCGATTCAATATATAACGTAGAAAATTCATAGTATATTATGCTAATGATATGAATTACGAATGATTCGATTGTTTTATCGCGCTTTTCCAAAGTCAAATCTTATAATATTTAGTTTTTGCATTTTAAAAAGACTGAGAGCGAATTAAATACAGATTTGAAGAATATAATGCACGACAAATATATTGGTTGATTAGTATTCATCAAACGAACTGTTAATCGGAATACTACAACATATCACACATTTTTTCGCAAAAACGATATACGAAATCAATATTCGCGCCTCCGTTTCACATGCGGCACTTTTTTGCTGTTTAGTATCGCATCTGCATTCCGTTAAACGCAAATTACGTATCAATATTTCGACTGCGTAAAGTCATTTTGTGCATGTCGGTAAATTGTTAGAATCGCAAGCATGATTTTTTTATTTGTAGTATAATAAAATATGTAATTAAAAATTCATGTAAGAAACGTATTTTTAATCAAATTACATATACTTATTCCGTTACTCTAATACTTGTACGTTAACAGATTTAGGTTACACACATTGCATAAAGCTTCGATATTTTGCAATCTTACCTCATCTCAATTTGGAGAAGCACGTGCATTCCTTTCGATAAATGTCCGCACAAAAATACATCGCATTCATAATTCACTCTTATATTTAAGATCCTCTTAAGTAAGTTGGAAAATACAACTATTTTACTAACTGAACGGAATCTCAAGACGCGATCTAGATTATTTTAAATATAAATATAATATATATATATATATATATACATAAATATATATGTATATGTATATACATAAATGTTTCGTGTCACGATAAATCTTGTAAAATCATTGATCTTTAATAGTATCTCGTCAGTGAAAAAAAATGCTTTCGAATGTTACACTTTATGTAGCAAATTTTTTATATTGTTCTATTACAATTTTCATAACAGCAAAATATTTAATGCTTGATGCTTTATATGTATATATAATACAATGTGCTAAATTATAAAGTGTAACATAATTAAAAAGTATTACTATTATTAGTCGACTTAATTGCAAGCTATTCCTAATTACTACACATGTTTATCCGATGCATCTTCTTCTTCAAATCTTTGCAATGTTGTGATCTGTCGCATTCCCAAGACTATAGGGACTCGTGCTTCTTTCTTCTTATCGTTTTATCATTCTTTTCTCTCTTCCATCTATAGGGACTATAGGGACTCGTGCTTCTTTCTTCTTATCGTTTTATTATTCTTTTCTCTCTTCCATCTTATTCAAAATATATAATAATTATTAACTAAGTATTATAATATTAATATATTATAATATAATATAATTATTATATTAATAATTAATAATTATTAATATAATATAATAATTATAATTACGGTATCTCTCTTAGTCTGACTCTTTCTCTTTGACCTATCCGGCATGGGTGACCCTACCAGTAATTAAGGCCGGTGTTTACACAGTCTTATATTTAAAATCGTTTTAAGTAAAATTTAGAAAATGTTTGTTATTTCATTGAGATTGAACAGAATTTTAAGATGCGATCTAAGATTATATTTAAGATGATTAAATATAAAAACAAATTGTATGAATACCGGCCTACGTTACCGCCGGCATAGCTCTCCGGATCATTAGAGTACTCAAACCTCCTCACCCGGCAAATGCCTTCGTTAAGGTGGAGATACCATCGAAGAGGTACAATTTTTTTATTTTATTTTCTTTTAATATAATGTAGGTTTTTCAAATTTTCCAAATAGAAAATATAATACAAAGGATGTATAAAATATACATATATTATATATATATTATATAATTATAAAATATTATAATGCATAATTACATAGCTTGCAGTCATATAAAAATATATTACAAAATATATATTATAATTATAGTACAATTTATAAATTGGTATCAACATCAAATAAATATGTATTCGAATTTATTCAAATATTTTCAATAATACGGATAATGATGTTGAGAGCACACACACATTCTTGGACTTACAATAATACTATATATATAGAAAGAAAAAAAAGGAAAATTCGGAGAATAAAATAATTTTTCGAAAAATGAAGATATATTTTCCATTTTTCGACATTTATTCAAGATTTATTTTCTATTGTTACAAATATCTTTTACACATATTTTTGTTATCATTTTCATAATAGTATAACTTAATATATAATATTTTATTTTAACTCTAAATACAATAGAGTTATAAAATATAAATTAGAAAATTAATTTAATATATAATAATACAATCAAATTGAAAATATATAATGTATAACAATAACAATAATAAAATATATATACATAATACACACACACACATATATATATATATATATATATATATATAATACATAAAATTGTTAATACATAAGATAATACATAAAATTTTTCGTTGAAAATATATAGTGTAATACATAACAATAAAATATATATTATATATAATACATAAAAAATTGTTATGTAGAATATATACATAGATTACTTTACTATATTACACGAAAATATCCGCAATACGTACAACGTAAAATTGATTAGAAATTTTTAGAAAATTTTTAGATTAGCGTAGCTGATAATCTATCGCGACTAAAAAAATCATTAATAAATTTATCGCTTGTGTTCCTCTCAATTAAGAAAAAGTAATTTTAATGCGAAATTTTAATTCATTTTATAAGATTTTCTAAAAGAAATGTTTGATGACGCGGAAAGATAAGTAAAACTTTGATGTTACCCAACAATTAAATCAGAGAAAAAATTAAATTTCGCGGTTTAAATTTCGCGAATATATATGATAAATAAATAAATTAATAATAACAGTAATATTTAACCATAATACACATAATTTCTATAATAATCGGAATACAACGTGCGCAATATAATTATTATCATTTTGTGCGACAATAAAAATATTGCAACATTAGAGGCGCATTTCATATAATTTGCACAATATTATAATATACGTAAGGAATCAAACGCGGATGCAGAATCTAATAGTCGATTTCTTTTCAAATATACAATTTCATGTAAATTTCGCGATCAAAAGTAAAATATATATCTTGTTCCGCGAACAATTGCAAACAGGCTAAACTTTAATATCCTTATGCCTTAAAATAATCGCGTTATCGCCACGCTCAATGAAGAATAACTGGCCCAACGATTAGACCAGATCAAAATCCCTCTGCCGAGTGACACGCTGGTTAATATCTGACAGAGAGAAGAACGATCCTAAAAGTGGGAAGCGACTTCAATTTGTCTTATTTCTTCTATTTCGGATCTCGCGAAATCGATCCACAACGGATAGTTAAGTGATTCATTAAACATCAGAAGCTTCTCTACAAGAAAGAACGAAACCCCGATCTTCCTGACTGCTCCCGATAACAGCGATTTCGGCAGCGGATTAACGACTGTTACCCTTCTTATCATTTTCAATATATAATATTAAAATTCGCGTAAAAAAACATCTTCTTCCATTTTAAGAAATCTTTTCTTTTTACTAAAAAATGACTGGATATAATAGTTTTTATATACATGTTACAATCAAATATATTTAAAGGTAAAATGAAATACATGCGCTTTTATCGTTGCTTGATTAAATGTGTGAATAATAATAATTTTAGGGTACCAAATTTGCTCAAAATTCGAGACAAATCAAATCTGATAACAGCAAGATTAAAAAAAAATTCAACTTGAATATTTAGCAACATCAAATGAAAGATTATCAAGAAATTAATTTTTCTGTTGCATTTAACAGTTAAGACTTAGCACGTAACAATAATTTGCAGATATCTTACTGATATCAGAGTACCCATTCGATTTGTCTCGAATTTTTTAATTAATCACACATTTTATATTATATCATGCATTCCTAATATATTATTAAGAATAATATTAAAAAATAGTTTTTCAAATATGTCACAATTTACGCACATGTATTTTATTATATGTACACTCTTATCTAAAATAAACTAATTATAATATACATAAGATAGTGGAGCATCCAGTAATTCCTGCAAGTGGTTTCTTAAAAGAGACCAAAAATAAAATTAATTCAAAATTAATTAATAAAATATACTTGTTTGTAACCATAATTTTTCAAATAATAAAAATTTTGCACAAAAAAGTTTGCGCAAAAACTTATTAAATTAAATTTATATTTGAAAAAGTGAATTTTATCTATTATATCCATTTTTGAATTATTATTTTCATTATTAAAATAATAGTGATATTAATAGGAGGATATTAATGGAAGAACATTTTTAACAAAAAGAGAAAATATATCTTCTCTCAAAGTATAATGAATTTTGTAATTCGATTTCAAACAATGTACGGTGATTGTCGTTAAATCACTGCCAAAACATTGTTTCCAGGAACCGCCACGAAAACCTGGGTTTAATTCCTACTCTGTAATGAAACTTTCAATTTTCAATGAGGCACCGAACTAAGCGTTGCGGATAGATCTCACAAAAACCGGCGAGAAATAACTTTCCGCAATGAAAATCGTTTCGATTCTCCGCCAGTACAAACCGCGCATTTGCTAGCGTCCACCTGACATGAGGGACAGCGATAAGGCTTCTTCGTCGAGACAGCGATCACATCCAAAAACGTGAAAAGAACGCAATTGTTTGCAATATAATTTATTATAAAATCGTAAATCAATAAATCGTAATCTATAAATATTTAACGCGATGCGAAATTCTCGAAATACATTAAATTAAAAACGATAATCAAAGAAAATTATTTTGTTTTACAGATTTTAATTTCCGCATGATTGATAATGTTTAATATTTCGCAATATTTTATTTTCGAATATACTTGTGTTTTCTATAATATTAAAAGAACGACAAATTTTACGTAAAAAGCTAATATCTAATTATTGGGTTAACATCGTGTTTTTCTTGATTCACTTTTATTTAATAACCTTTATATTATGTAAAAAAATTTTTTTACGGTATTTGCGCGATTACGAAAGTTTCTCGAATTTATTAATAATCTTTTAGTATAAAAAATAAGCTATCCAAATATTTGAATAATTTTGCAATAAAAATATTCAAATAAAATATATCAAATGTGTTAATTAAACAAATTTTGTTATTGTACGTATTCACCTAATTTCGTGTAATGTACAATAGATTTCTTTTACATTATTACAACTAGATTATAATTTCTATACAATTGCAAAGAAAATTATGAAAAATAAAAAATAATATAATTACAATTTATAGATATAATTATAATGTTAATTACAATTTAATAATTGATGCTATTAGTATCAATATTCTCAACATAAGAAAATTGCAAAATTTTTATTATTTAAAATGATTATTCAATGATAATCAATGTATATGATTTCAAATAAGTTAGAAAAAAAATTATTTAAATTGAATTACTTTTGTCTCTCAATATTTTATCAAATAAATATTATCATATTAGATACTAATAACATTCACCTTTGAATTTAAAATGTATAATTTAAAAAAAAATACAATTTTTAGTAGTGATAAAATAAAATATTAATACAATTTACAAAAAATAAAATATTAAATTTAGTACATGTTATACGTATAATAAAATGCAACTTAAATGTACATTATGTATTTAAGTTACATTTTTTACATTTTCCATACATTAATTTTTTTATTTTTATTTATAGTTTTTTTATAATTAATTTCAATTCTTTATATATAATTTATTTAATTTTATATGAAATAAATTATATATATATTTAATTTTTATATGCCCTAATAGCCTAACAATCTTAACAACCCTAACAGACCTAATAGCCCTAACAAGCCTAATACAGACCCCTAAAAATAACATATTTTTATGTTTTTTTTTCTTGAAAATAAATTTAATTTTTATATGCTTTAATAGCCCTAACAAACCTAATAGGCTTAACAAACCTAACAGTCCTAACAGCCCTAACAGACCTAACAAAGACCTAACAGCCCTAGCCACCCTACTTGCTGGCTTACGCCAGCAGAAATTCACGATCAAGTGAAATTTGGGGAACCCTAATTAGGAATCCGCGATAATGAAAAATTTAGGAAGCCCTAACCGGAAATTCGCGATAAAAGGAAGCCTTAGCGGCGCAACACATCTTTTGGCCAATATTGCCAATATTGATGTATTTTCCAAGCCAGTTATCTCTGCTTCTGGCTATATTCATTTTGACGACTATTTGTTTAGTCGTCGACTATTCGTACGATCGTACGATATTATGATCGTATTTTAACGTGCGTCATTTAGTCGTCAGAAATCGCAAAATAAATTATCATGCATAAAATATAATTAGCATGCATTTTAACTCTCGGTCGGCGGGTTGCTTATAAATATTTTTATTTTTTAGATTAAATATTTAGAAATTAAAAATCTATTTTTAAAATCGTTTTGTAAAAGTCTGTGTGTCCATATATATATAATGGAAATAAATATTTCATGTATGTCTATATCTATTGTTATTTTACAAATATTTTTTCTTTTACTTTAATTTTTACACGTATTGTCCCGCCAATCAAGAGTTAGAAGCAACGGATTTCTTCATGCATTTACAAATCCTTTGCTTCAAAATAAAAAGTTGTCACTTACCGGCACTGATGCGCAACAGCGGAATTGATATTGAAGCTATGTTGTCTGTAACATACAAATATAAAATGCAAATTATATCAATGTTCAAAATAATTAATATTTTAAGAAATTATTATTGGACTCATTGAATTTTATATCCGATGTACGCAATTATAAATAGATGTATAAATATGAAATAATTTTATAAGTAATTAATTTTTTTAAGTAGAAACTTTTATAGAAAGAATTATTATAAAAATTTGTCCAATTTTTTCATGTTTAAATCATTTATATAAATCAAATTAATTAATTAATTAATATAAAATTAATATAAATAATAATACACACCATCAGGTTGTTCCGCTGGTGCAAGATGCCTTTCCTAGGCCTGCTCCTCCTCTCAGATCATCTGGGTTGGTTACATCTATAACATACACATAGAAAATCCAAATTATAATAACGTCCAAAATAATTAATATTTCAAAGAATTATTATTGTATGTATTGTGTATCTTATATTCAATCCATATAATAATAAGTAGATTCATAAAATAATTCTATAAATTAAAGAAAAACATTATTAATAATTCTTTAATAATTTTATAAAAGCTTATATCTTTACAAGAGATTATAGCTTTTATTTAAAAATCTTTTTCTCTCTTATTTAAATCATATAAATAAACAAATCAAATTAATTGTTGCGATTAATTGTTTGATTTAAATTATAATAAATATATTTAATATTTAATATATAATTACAAATAAATAAATTTTACCAGAAGGTTGCTCTGCCGGAGCCTGATGCCTCTCCTAGGCCTCCTCCTCCTCTCAGTTAGACGCGCGATACTTAACGGCACTCCCGCACTCACGAGCGATATTTTTATATCGCTATTTTCGCACTTTTACGCGCGATACTGAACGGCACTCCCGCACTATTCGATACGATTAAAAATTTTCTGTTTTGTCGCGCGATGTATATATTTAATATATATATACTTTAAACGGCACTCCCGGTTTCGGTACGAGCGAAAATCCCGTTTCACTTGTGAAAGTGGGATTGCGAGAAAGTCCAACGCGAAAACGCGATAACGCGATGACGCGAAAAAGCTAAACGCGAAAACGCGGTAACGAGACGCCGCCGTCCGCGACACGTTGACGGCACCGACGACGAAAAGAAATATATATATATATATTTCTTTTTTTAATAATATTTATGTTTTTTTTCTCTGAAAATAAATTTAATTTTTATATTCCCTAACAGCCCTAACATCCCTAACAGTCCTAGCAGTCCTAACAGCCCTAGCCGCCTTACTTGCTGGCTTACACCAGCAAAAATTCGCGATAAGGTGCAATTTGGGGAGCCCTAATCGGAAATTCGCGATAAAATTTAATCGCGCAACACATCTTTTGGCCAATATTGACCATGTATTTTTCAGGCCAGTTATCTCCACTTCTGGCCATTCATTCTGACGACTAATTTGTTTCAAAAACGATCATGCGATATTATGATCGTTTCTTTACGCACGTTATTCAGTCAAAAATTACAAGTTATAAATTATCATGCATAAAAGATAAAAAGCATGCATTTTAACTCTCGGTTGGCAGATTGGTTAGAAATATCTCTATTTTATAGATTAAATATTTATCGATTAAAAACCTATATTTTTATAAAATTGTTTTTTATAGAGACCGATATATAATAGAATTTTAGAATATTTCATGTATGTCCATCATACAATTGCAACAAAAATATCATCTATCTTTATTAAAAATATTTTTCCTTTACTTTTTCACTTTAATTTTTACTCGCGTATTGTCCCGCCAACGGAGAGTTAGAAGCAATGGATTTCTTCATGCATTTATAAATCCTTTGCTTCAAAATAAAAGGTTGTCACTTACCGGCACTGATGCGCAACAGCGGAATTGATATTGAAGCTACGTTGTCTGTAACATACAAATATAAAATGCAAATTACATCAATGTTTAAAATAATTAATATTTTAAGAAATTTATTATTGGATTCATTGAATTTTATGTCCGATGTGCGCAATTATAAATAGATATATAAATATAAAATAATTTTATAATTAATTAATTTTTTCAAGTAGAACCTTTAGAAAGAATTATATAGAAAGAAATATTACAAAAATTTTCCCAATTTTTTCTTGTTTAAATCATTCACATAAATCAAATTAATAAATTAATTAATTCATTTATATACAATTAATATAAATAATAATATTCACCATCAGGTTGTTCCGCTGGTGCAGGATGCCTCTCCTAGGCCTGCTCCTCCTCTCAGATCATCTGGGTTGTTGCGTCGATCTATAACATACAAATAGAAGATCTAAATTGTAATAATGTTCAAAATAATTAATATTTTAAAAATTATTGTATGCATTGAATTTTATATCCGACGCATATAATAATAGCAGATTAATAAAATAAAATATTACTAATAATTCTTGAATAACTTTATAAAACCTTTACAAGATTATAAATTTTATATAAAAATCTTTTTCTTTAAAATTCGTATTTAAATCATATGAATAAAAAAATCAAATTACGATTAATTGCTTAATTTAAATTATAATAAATATATTCAATATTTAATTTATATATATATATATATATATATATATATATAATTGCAAATAAATAAACTATTTACCAGACGGTTGCTCTGCCGAAGCTCGATGCCTCTCCTAGGCCTCCTCCTCCTCTCAGTCTTAATCGCGCGATACTTTTAGCGGCACTCCCGCACTCACGTGCGATATTTTTATATCGCTATTTTCGCACTTTTACGCGCGATACTGAACGGCACTCCCGCACTATTCGATACGATTAAAAATTTTCTGTTTTGTCGCGCGATGTATATATTTAATATATATATACTTTAAACGGCACTCCCGGTTTCGGTACGAGCGAAAATCCCGTTTCACTTTTACAAGAGTCATCTTCGAGTCAACAGGTCGGGAATTCAACGCATCTTACCTCCGAACAAGAGTTAAGTCCGAAACGGAAGAAAACTATCGATTGATGGAATCAACGCGAATGGAGTTCACTCGACTCTTGTCCGCGCCTAATATCCTATCTCAGACGGAACAAGAGAAGGGATCCATTAACGACGATTCCAAGCAATCGATCGAATCCTAACCGATCCGTACCGAACTGGAGCCAGAAGCAGAGCGTGACCTCAATCAGCCGGACTTTTGAGCAAAAGCTCAAAATCGCGCGCCCACATACACAGTACTGGCATCCGCATGCGCGCCGGCATCACCTAAATGCCGCGTTGCACCAGGCGTGAGACAAAGATCGTTGCAGCAACGACTCAATGAACATCCCAGTTAATTGACGTCGGAAGATGACAACTCGATGACATATAAATGAAATTGGGATTGCGAGAAAGTCCAACGCGAAAACGCGATGACGCGATGACGCGAAAAAGCTAAACGCGAAAACGCGGTAACGAGACGCCGCCATCCGCGACACGTTGACGGCACCGACGACGCGAAAGGGTACTTAGCTTCCTCTTCAGGCTCCTTGAGATTTATTCTAAATTAAAAAATTTAAAATAAACTTCAAGGCACCATCCAAGTACTAAGCCCTCCCACCGCGACAAGGTGTACCCCGTGGGAGGGTTATATTATATATAATTTTATATATAATATAATATATAATTAATAGATATATAATTATAAATCTTCTTTATAAAACTCAAAATAATTCATTTTGTAAAACTAATTATTACGCGTAATGAATTTGTTGTTTTCATTATTGATATATATATATATGCAATACATGTATATTAATACGATTATAGTCGAAAGTTTAATATAATTGAAAGTCACGATACAATAATCGTTTAATTAATAATTAATTTAAGAATATACGACGTATTTCGCACTACGATCTTTATTGCTCGAGTGTCGCTTTATGAATGATACGAAGGCCATACGTTGTACGACTAGCGCGCTATTGTTTACGTCAAGATCGAATGCCGTGTTATTGTTCGTTCGTCATATCGAAATATATTGTATTATATTTTATATTACAATATAAGGTAATATAAATATGTTAACGTACGTAGGATATTTCGATGACAAACAGATAATAATATCAATCTTGGCGTAAACAATACGTATTTTTATTATATTATATCATATTATATTATATTATATTATATTATATTTTACATATTTTAATACAGCAAATAATTTTTCGATATTGATCGCGATCGCGTCTAGAAAAGAATTTAACGGAGCGTCTTATACTACTACTTTACTCTTTGAGTGTCATCGCGCGAATGATAATAGAACCGAACAAATTAATCCAAAAGACCGTGTTATTATTATTTTTGTACCGAAACATTTTCAAGACTATGGCATATAAACATATAAAATATACGACATATTTCGCACTACGATCTTTACTGCTTGAGTGTCGCTTTGTGAATGATACTAAGACGTATGACTAGCGCGCTATTGTTTACGTCAAGCGAACCGTTTATTGTTCGTTTCATATGTATTTTTTTTTTATTTTTTATTTTATATTATATATAATGACGTAAAAATACAGCGCATAATTTTTTACGCAATATTCGAATCGCCGTGTTTATTGTTCGTTTCGTCATATCGAAATATATTGGTATTATATTATATTATATTTATTTTTATATATATTATATTATAATATAATATAATAAATACAGCAAATAATTTTTCGATATTGATCGCGATCGCGTCTAGAAAAGGATTTAACGGAGCGTCTTGTATACCACTACTTTACTCTTTGAGTGTCGACGCGCGAATAATAATAGAACCGAAAAAGTTAGTCCGAAAGACCGTGTTATTATTATTTTTTTATCGAAACATTTTTCAAGACTATAGCATATAAACATTAGCGCGCTATTACGGCACCAAGGTCGGTTATTGTTTGTTCGTCATCGAAATATTTTACGTATTTTAATATATACATATATGTATATATGGAATATATTTAAGTATATAAAAGTATTTTAGATTACATAGATTTTTTAATTATAGGATTATTTATTAAAAGATTGATGTATGGAGTCTTTCATTATGTTTAGATTCATGATTCAATTATTTTATTGTGCGTTCTCACAATTCAAAATATTTCAATGATTGAAAAATAAAGCATCGCAGATATATTGTATTTGACTCTATAAATATCTATAAATACTAAAGAAATAATTTCTGCTCGTAAAAATCGATTTCATATCGAAATAATAATTTATTATTTTAGATTTCTGTTACTATAATTCTTAGTTGATTAAATGAATAAATTACGATTAAATGCGATAGAGAATTTTTGTCGCGATTTGTATATAGATATTAATTATGTGTTATTTATAAAAGTTAATTAATCATATAGTTATAATAAATAATTTTCGGTGTTGATCGCGATCGCATCTAGAAAAGAAATTTAACGGCGTATCATTATATTACTCATTAAAAAATATTAGACAATAACATATAAAATTATATAAATATGAATAAATATGAAATTATATAAATCGTTTCATAATCGGCATGCAGATATTACAAATGCTATCTGCATCTGATTTATATAATTTTTCATATGTCATTGTCTAATATTTTCGAATGTGTAATAATATTAATGTCACGTTGAAGGTAGATTAAAAGATAATCCGAAACGTTCGTATTTATTGTATGTATTGTGACGAGTAATTTGAAATATACTAATAATTTGAAATATATTAATAATTAAAAGAGAAAGGATTTTTCTTGTGCTCCAGTTATCGCGCTTTTTATTGGCTCTTAGTTATCAATTGTTTAGTTAATTTTTAATTATTATTATTTGAGCCAATTTTTTATTTTAATTTTAATACTTATATTATTTAATATTTAAAAATAATATTTAAAAATAAACTAGAATATTTTTTGTGTTATAATTTATTTTCAATGATGAACCGTTGTGATAAAGATCACGTAAAAATGGCGGTGGCGATGGTGATGATGGATGATGTGTGATTAATATATTGTATCAAGGAATATATTAATAATTAATTATATTATTAATACAGGGAGAGAAAGACCACCCAAAACTTTAATTTGTATTAAAAATTTAGCGTTTTGCATTATCGATACTTGTGTTACGACGGAAAATCCAAAATAATGTTACCTACTGAAAACATTCATGATTATTCGTAGTTCATGTCACGTTTTATTTCAGAGGGCGTATTGCCTTTAGGAATTACCCAAGTGATTATGATGTTTCTTATTCTTCTTTCTGATTGAAATTAATTGAGGCAAATATTTTTTTAATTAAACGGTAGTATATATTAAATTACATATAATAATGGCGATGGTGGTGATAGATAATGTGTGATTAATATATAATATAATATAATATCGGGTAATATATTTTAATAATTATACTTGATAGATAGATAGATAGATAGATAAATAGATAGAGAGAGAGAGAGAGATCACAAAACTTATTTATATTACAAATTTATTTAATATATACAAACGTTTTGCGTTACTTATGTTATCGACATTTCGTGTACGAGGCATGGAATATAATCCGAAATTATGTTACCCATTGAAAACATTCGTAGATTTGACTACGTAGTTCATGTTTATATTTTTTTGTTTATAGGATGCATTGCTTTCAGAGATCGCCTAAAAGCAGACTATGACAAAACAGAGTGAAAACTATGAACAATTTTGTTGTTTGTTTTATAGATTTTAAAAATGGCTTGTCGTATGCTACATATTTGTAGAGTTGTAAATAATTTGATAAAAATGTTCAATCTGTAAACAATGGTAACGCAAATGAAATATATCATTGTCTCTAAATCATTATATGTAATTAACATATAATATGTATTTAAAATTAATTTATCAATTTAATTCTAATAAAATTATGAAATTTTTTTCAGGTATATATTATTGTTTAATATTGTTTAATTTATTGCTTGTCAGTCATTCACATTTATTAAAAATAGTCACTTTATTAAATAATGTGAGAAACTCTATGTTCTTTGCGAATAGTAAGTAGAACTTTTATGGATATAGCATTTTGATAATAGTTTATATTTACAGTAGAAAATAGTTTGTATTTCACTGTGCTTTTGTTCTATAGGACCTGAAGATGAATTATGAAAGGGTGTGACAAGTATCAGTAATGCAGGAAGACGCAGAGGTAGAGCAAGAAGAGTAGTGAAAAGAGAGACCTAAATAAGGAGCAAATTATTGGCATGGGAAAAATTCCGATACAATTTCCTGGTCTGAACACTTCTGTGTTTAGAGGAAAAGAATTAATTCAACAGCTAAAACTGCTTGTAAATCTTGAAAGAAAGCAAAAACTTATGGAATTACCACAAAGTCAGACCAGGCCAATGCAAATAAAATTATCGCCATTGGAATGTGGTTGGAGGAGTGTTACAATGGATGGCAGAAGCATTGAATCAGATCTTATTGGAAAAGGTTAATATTTATGCTATTATTGGATTATAATGGTTAAATTACATACATACAAAAATCATGTGATACGATGTCTATTTTCAATTTTTTTTTTCTTGATGTTTCAGTTCTAAATATTAGAATCTTATATAATTAATATCTTTGTTTTCTGCAGATACATTTGAAAGTTTTGAAACCTGGATTTTGGAAAACAAAATGATAACTTGTATGACCAGTAATTTAGCACGTAAGACTAGAATCAATTCATTTATAGTAACTGGGAATGGAAATGGATTGGCTGGATTTGCGTTATCAAAAGCCAAAGCATCCCTAAAGACGATTAAAAATAGGGCTGGTCAAAGATTAATGTATATTCCTACATATAAGGAACACACTGGTAAGAAAATACTTGTCAATACTATATAATATAAAATTTATTTCTTCTCTTTTAATATCACTTTGTATTTTTCAGTGTTACATGATTTCTTTACACAGTTTGAGAATATAAAAATATTTGTAAAGAAAATTCATGAAGGATAATGGGCTTGTTTGTCATCATGCGATAAAAGCATGTTGCGAGATAATTGGCATAAAGGATATGTATGCCAAAGTACAAGGAGGAATGTAAAAGCATTCTTTTTGGTTTATTGCAATAGGTGTGAATATAAAGTATTTAAAGATTTCATATTATACTTTTTATTTAATTTATATTAGAAAGAAACATTTTTTATTTATAAAAATATATATACATATATATATATATATATATATATATATATATATATATGTTAGACATAAAGCTAAAAAAAAACGTGGATTGTGTCGATTAATTAATTAATTGTTTTATTTAATTATCAATTTATATATGTATATTATTAACAATGATTTTTTGTTTACTTAAACTTTATAAGGTTGTACATAAGAAACAATCTTTTTTATTTAGTATTTCAAGCATATTTTCATAGAACTTTAATTTAATTATTATATTAAAAATATTGAACAAAATAAAGAATTAAAGCTGGCTTTCTCTGTAGTCTCATGGCAGATTATATCAGTAATCATACTTTAATTATTGCAATATATCATGAAACAAATCAATATATCAAATATGCTATATCAAATATGTAGTGTAAAATTTAATTTTTCGTATACGATCTATTTTTATAATTTTTTCGTATACGATCTATTTTTTATTCTATCGATGTTTTCATAGTGATGCACCTTGAGCATTTTACTTCATATATTTGCAATAAAAATATATTAAAGCAAATTATTTTGCAAATTTATTATTCTAATTTTTATTTAGAAAGAATAAGATTAAAAAGACGTATGAATTTTTTCAGATTTTTTAATATTTCTATTGAAAAAAACGCATCAGATAAAACTGACTTTCCTGTACATTTTAAATGTGCCAAAAGATTTGCTCTTTATTCCACTTACTGCAATAATGTACACTAAAAATGACAGATCTATATTAAAAATGATAGATCTATATTTAGTAGTTGGAAAGAAAGAGAGAGAAATGAAAAGTGATCTAGAGAATTTAAAAGAATAAAAAACAATCTAAAAATAATAATACATAAAGATTAATATTATGTATTTTTTCCATGAGGAATGTGGGCGCACATTTATGCATTTATTTATTTAGATGAGATTTACTTTAGAGCACATTCAGTATTCAACTTTATTTTATTTTCTCTTTCTTACGATATATAAGTATAACATAATTACCTGCAAATGCTATCATTTTTGTATGCTTACAGTGATACAGAAACAACATTACAAGTACTATATTTACAGATAACATCTTATAATAAAAAAAGCACCAAAATCTAATGGTGAAAAAAGGGTAAATATTGTAGACCAGCATAAGTATCAACCAATTATTCCACGCTCTGTTTCATTAGAGTTGCAATTTTCTTTTATAATATCATAATATTATAAATAAGATAAAGATTTCAGTACGTTTCAAATAAATTTATATATTTTATGTATGTAATACTGCGCACACATATTAAAGGTGATAATATCGCAGTTATAATAAGATACAAATCCTGGCAAATGTAGCGATTTTTTTGAAAATTCTGAAAATAAATTTAATTTGATTTATTTTTGAGAAATGCCACAATACTTTAGAACAAATTATTTTTGTGCCATGTATTACCTGTGTAAAATTCACCACACAGTTCATATTGTCTG